>NC_048571.1:16823346-16833346 GCF_013265735.2 Oncorhynchus mykiss
AGGTGTGTGTGTGTTTGTAGGTGTGTGTGTGTTTGTGTGTGTGTTTGTACTCACCCTTCATGTAGAGGTAGCTATGGAAGTACGGAGGTCCGTTCCCGTTGAGAAGAGTGACCCTGCCGTTGTGTACCTCCTCATCTGTGTCCAACAGCCCATCATGCTCATCATCACTCTCTATGTACTGGACAACACAGATATATACCTCAATATCTATATATCTATATATCTATATATATATATACACACACACAGGTAACTGCCAGAATAAAGGAAACACTTTAGTAAATAAGGGATTCAAAGTGTACTGAAAGCAGGTGCTTCCACACAGGTGTGGAATTAACATCCCATCATGCTTATGGTTATGTATAAAAATGGTTGGCAGACCCAGTTGCCCATTATTTTGGTGACCATGGCTAGAAGAAGAGATCTCAGTGACTTTGACAGAGAGGTGACTGTTGGAGCACGTTTGGCAGGAGCTTCAGTGACAAAGACTGCTCAAATTGCTGATGTTTCACGACATACGATGTCCGTCTCAGTCACCAGATCTCAACCAAATTGGGAGATTATGGGAGAATCTGAAGCGGCGCCTGAGACAGAGTTGTCTACCACCATCAACAAAACACCAAATTATGGAATTTATTGTGGAAGAATGGTGTCGTATTCCTCTAATAGTGTTCCAGACACTTGTCAAATCTATGCCAAGGTGGGTTGAAGCTGTTCTGTCTCGTGGTGCCCCAACGCCCTATTAAGACACTTTATGTTGGTGTTTCCTTTATTTTGGCAATTACATGTACGTCCAATATGCCTCATAAATATACACAGCAATAATGTGTGAATGTGTGTGTTTGTGTGTGTGTATGTGTGAATATGTGTGTGTGTACTAACTGAGTCAGAGCTGCCCTTGTATGACTCTATGCTGGCGTTGGTGCACGTGGACTTCCTCAGAGCTTCTTCCTCTGTCATGGCCGCGCTGCCTCTGTTGCTATTCTGCCCGGATGCGGAACCATCGTCTCCCGCGGTGACAGAGCCCTCCTCCTCGTCGTAATCTGATTCGCCGCTGTCGACCGGCATGCTGTAGATCGGCTCCTCCCCTTCTCCGAGGCTCAAGATACTCGTCCTCCCTCCATCACCCTCTTTTTTCTCCCCCTCTTTTCCTTTTCCCTCCCCCTCTTCAGGAGGCAGTGGTGGGGGGGGAGGTGGGAGAGGGGTGTCAGAGCCATCTCCAGCTGGTAAGGGGGGAGGCGGGGGAGGGACGGGAGTGGGTGAGGATGAATCGAGGAGAGGGGGAGGTGGTGTAGCAGTAGAGCCCTCAGCGAAGGCAGGTGGAGGGGGAGGCAGGTGGGCGAACATATCCTGGTCCACGGCAGCGTCAGCCTCGGCTGGAGGAGGGAAGTCTGGGAGGAGAGGGACAGTGCACTCCTCCTCGGCATGGAAGCCCTCATCAACCTCCTCCTCCTGGGTTCCGGCTGTGGCCATGCCTGGCCCCTCCTGGAGCCGCTGGAGGGCAGGGAGACAACGGGTTAGGATCAGGGCAGATAAGGCCAGGTTTTATGTTTTAAGCATATCCAACTTAACACAGGAGAGGGACGTAATTAGAACAACCTCAACACTCTTCAGGAAATACGGAACACCAACCTCTGCGCTAGCGCTAGCAGCGGTGGCTAAACTGGGATCCAGACCTCCAAAGTCCAGGAGGTCGATTAGTTCTGTGGCCTTACGAGAGGCCTCCTTCTTCAGCCTCTTGATCTCTGCGTCCCGGCGTAGCCGGAGCTCCTGCCTGGAGGACTCACAGAGCTGGGAGACCCCATCCTCCCTCTGTTTCTGTAGGCGCTCGATCTCCAACTCTATACGCAAGATCTCCTCCATCTGACGGGCCTCTTCTTCCGTCTTTCCTTCCTTCTTCTGGAAAGGGAGAGAGGGAGGAGGCGGAGGGAGGAAAGGGAGAGAGACACAATGGAGTGGAGAGGGAGAGAAAGAGAGGAAATTATAAAGAACGTCAGGTGTCATCTCATGTCTGATGACATGGATGAGCCCATTCCTATGATAGTCATTGGCCTCAGGACCAGACCATTTTCTAAAAGAGGGGTGAGCAGAGAAAAGAGTAGAGAAGAGAAAGCTCACCTCAGAACCCTGAGCGGCCTCTACGCCTCCCTCCTCCTGTTCTCTCTTCTTCCTCTCCTCCTCCTCTCTCTTCCTCCTCTCGTCTCTGAGTTGACGGCAGCTTGCGCGGGCCACCTGTCCTCGTCTGTGTTTTTGGAGTACCCGCGTCGCCAAGCATCGCCGTAGAAACCATTTCCGTTGTATGTGGGTACGAAGGTACCCCTGGAGGGTGACGACGCTCTCCTTCACACGCTTAAAGTGCTTCCTGGCGGTGTAGGTGAGGATGTGGGCTCTGATGACCATGCCTGCTTTACGGCGAACCTCGTCTCTCTCTTTCTCCAGATGCTGTTCCAGAGACTCCTTCATAAACACCTACAGGTCGGAGGTGTGACGTCATGGGTGAGAGGTTGAGGGGTCAGGTGGGCAGGGTGAAATGTCACTTCAACATCTGTTGGTATCCACAGGTTCCACTAAAGTTCTGCTGCAGTCTTACCTTGGTCTTTCCCAGCTGCCACTCCTTCTTGGCACGGTCGTATTTGGTCAGCAGGTCTGTACTCCTCTTCTTATCATCCCCCGCTCCACCCCCCTTCTCTTGTAGAATGATCTGATACCTGAGAGAGAGGAAGACAGGGGTGGAGAAAGAGGAAGTGAAAGAGTAACAAAGTTAAAACAAACTAAGTTTATTTACATACACTAGCCCAGAGAGAGAGAATTACAAAAAGAGGCACAGGGGGAAGAGACAGACAGACACACACACACTGACACACACACACTGACACAGACAGACAGACTGACACAAACAGACACACACAGACAGACAGACAGACAGACAGACAGACAGACAGACAGACAGACAGACAGACAGACAGACACACAGACACACAGACAGACACACTGACACAGACAGACAGACAGACAGACAGACAGACAGACAGACAGACAGACAGACAGACAGACAGACAGACAGACAGACAGACAGACACACACACACACACTGACACAAACAGACACACACAAACAGACACACACAAACGGACAGACAGACAGACACAGACAGACAGACAGACAGACAGACAGACAGACAGACAGACAGACAGACACACTGACACAGACAGACAGACAGACAGACAGACAGACAGACAGACTGACACAGACAGACAGACAGACAGACAGACAGACAGACAGACAGACAGACAGACAGACAGACAGACACTGACACTGACACTGACACCGACACAGACAGACAGACGGACACAGACAGACACACAGACAGACACACTGACACAGAC
Source organism: Oncorhynchus mykiss (assembly GCF_013265735.2). Taxonomy (NCBI): domain Eukaryota; kingdom Metazoa; phylum Chordata; class Actinopteri; order Salmoniformes; family Salmonidae; genus Oncorhynchus; species Oncorhynchus mykiss. The sequence goes on from NC_048571.1 coordinate 16,826,733, forward strand.
AGACAGACAGACAGACAGACAGACAGACAGACAGACAGACAGACAGACAGACAGACAGACAGACAGACAGACAGACAGACAGACAGACAGACAGACAGACACTGACACTGACACTGACACTGACACCGACAGACACACTGACACAGACAGACACACGGACACACAGACAGACAGACAGACAGACAGACAGACAGACAGACAGACAGACAGACAGGCACGCACGCACGCACACACACACACACACTGACCGGCTGATGAAGTCTTTGAAGGTTCTGCGGACAGGGAAGCCGGCCCGGCGGATCTTAACTGTTTCTAACATTCCAGAATACCTCAGCTGGTTCAGAACCACTTCCGGGTCAAACACGCTAGGGTTCTACACGGGTCACAGGTCAGAGGTGTTTGGTTACAATAAGTTGTTCTGATATACATTTGTGTCACCCTATGTTCAAGGAGCTTGATGTCTGGTAAAGAGTGTCTTACAAAGGTATACCATATACACTACTGGTTAAAAGTTTTAGAACACCTAACACCACCTTATTCAAGGGTTTTTCTTAATTTTTACTATTTTCTACATTGTAGAATAATTGTGAAGACATCAAAACTATAAAATAACACATATGGAATCTTGTAGTAACCAAAAAAGTGTTAAACAAATCAAAATATTTTATATTTGAGATTCTTCAAATATCCACCCTTTGCATTGATGACAGCTTTGCACACTCTTGGCATTCTCTCAACCAGCTTCACCTGGAATGCTTTTACAACAGTCTTGAAGGAGTTCCTACATATGCTGAGCACTTGTTGGCTGCTTTTCCTTCACTCTGCGGTCAGACTCATCCCAAACCATCTCAATTTGGTTGAGGTCGGGGGATTGTCCCAAACCAGATGGGATGGCGGATCGCTGCAGAATGCTGTGGTAGCCATGCTGGTTAAGTGTGCCTTGAATTCTAAATAAATCACAAACAGTGCCACCAGCAAGGCACCCTCACACCATCACACCTCCTCCTCCATGCTTCACGGTGGGAAATACACATGCAGAAATCATCCGTTCACCCACACCGCGTCCCACAAAGACATGGCGGTTGGAACCAAAAATCTCCAATTTGGACTACAGACCAAAGGACACATTTCCTCCGGTCTAATGTCCATTGATCGTGTTTCTTGGCTCAAGCAAGTCTCTTCTTATTATTGGTGTCTTTTAGTAGTGGTTTCTTTGCAGCAATTCGACCATGAATGCCTGATTCACGCAGTCTCCTCTGAACAGTTGATGTTTAGATGTGTCTGTTACTTGAACTCTGTGAAGCATTTATTTGGGCTTCAATTTCTGAGGCTGGTAACTCTAATGAACGTATCCTCTGCAGCAGAGGTAATTCTGGGTCTTCCTTTCCTGTGGCGGTCCTCATGAGAGACAATTTCATCATGATGGTTTTTGCGACTGCACTTGAAGAAATGTTCCGTATTGACTGACCTTCACGTCATAAAGTAATGATGGACTGTCGTTTGTCTTTGCTTATTTGAGCTGTTCTTGCCATAATATGGTATTTTACCAAACAGGGCTATCTTCTGAATACCCCCCTACCTTGTCACAACACTGATTGGCTCAAATGCATTAAGAAGGAAATAGACTCCACAAATTAACTTTTTAAAAGGCACAAATGTTGATTGAAATGCATTTCAGGTGACTACCTCATGAAGCTGGTTGACAGAATGTCAAGAGTGTAAAAAGCTGTCATCAAGGCAAAGGGTGGCTATTTGAAGAATCTCAAATATAAAATATATTTTGATTTTTTTTGGTTACTACATGATTCCATATGTGCTATTTCGTAGTTTTGATGTCTTCACTATTATTCTACAATGTAGAAAATAGTAAAAATAAAGAACAAGCCTTGAATGAGTAGCTGTTCTAAAACTTTTGACCGGTAGTGTATACAAAAGTATGTGGACACACCTTCAAATAAGTGGATTCAGCTAGTTCAAGCCATCCTGTTGCTAACAGGTGTATAAAATCGAGCACACAGCCATGCAATCTCCATAGACAAACCTTGACACTAGAATGGCCTTACTGAAGAGCTCAGTGACTTTCAACGTGGCACCATCATAGGATGCCACCTTTTCAAGGAGTCAGTTCGTCAAATTTCTGCCCTGCAAGAGCTGCCCCGGTCAACTGGAAATGCTGTTATTGTGATGTGGAAATGTCTAGGAGCAACAACGGCTCAGCCGCGAAGTGGTAGGCCACACAAGCTCACAGAACGGGACCGCTGAGTGCTGAAGCGCGTAAAAATCGTCTGTCCTCGGTTGCAACACCAACTACTAAGTTCCAAACTGCTTCTGGAAGCAACATCAGCACAATAACTGGTCGTCAGGAGCTTCATGAAATGGGCTTCGATGGCCAAGCAGCCGCACACAAGCCTAAGATCACCATGCACAATGCCAAGCATCGGCTGGAGTGGTGTAAAGCTCTCCGCCATTGGACTCTGGAGCAATGGAAACGCGTTCTCTGGAGTGATGAATCACGCTTCACCATCTGGCAGTCCAACAGACAAATCTGGGTTTGGCCAGGAGAATGCTACCTGCCTGAATGCATAGTGCCAACTGTAAAGTTAGGTAGAGGAGGAATAATGGACTGGGGCTGTGGAAATCTTAACTCTCCAGCATACAATGACATTGTAGACGATTCTGTGCTTCCAACTTTGTTTGGGGAAGGCCCTTTCCTATTTCAGCATGACAATGCCCCCGTGCACAAAGCAAGGTCCATATAGAAATGGTTTGTCAAGATCTGTGTGGAAGAACTTGACTGGCCCACACAGAGCCCTGACCTCAACCCCATCAAACACCTTTGGGATGAATGTGGCTGAATGGAAGCAAGTCCCCGCAGTAATGTTCCAACATCTAGTGGAGGCTGTTATAGCAGAAAAGAGGGGACCAACTTCATATTAACGCCCATGATTTTGGAATGAGAAGTTCGACGAGCAGGTGTCCACATACCTTTGGTCATGTAGTTTATGTAAGGTGATAGGTAGGACTTTTGGGGTTAATATAGATATGTAGTGTGAAAGACATAGATATGTAATAGATGATACTAACCTTCTCGTTGTTGGGTTTGATGCAGCGCACAAAAAAAGGGTTGGACACGCTCAGAGTGCCCATGAGGGAATGGAGAGAGTCCTGAGAGAGACACAGAGAATCAGTACACACACACACACACACACACACACACACACACACGCACACACACACACACACACACACACACACAACTTCTCTCACCCTAAACTGTGAGCTGACGGTAGGCTTGCGTCTGGCTGTTCCCATCTTCAGAGTCTCCTCACTGTTCCTGCTGCCTACTCTCTCAAACAGATCATAGATGAAGTCCAGTTTGCTCTCCTTCAGCATGTTGAGGATGTCGTCTCTGAATGTATCTCTGTTCTTCTCCAGAACCCCGGTGACATCATACAGAACCTCTCCAGCATAGTGCCTGATGCCAAACTGATGGTCAGCCAGTCGAGGCTTCACATAGTAAGGGTTTGTCTGCAGAGGGAGAAGGAGACAAGTTATATCCCACCATATGAATGAATGTCACATAGTAGCATGTGTGTCACAGGAGGCTGGTGAGGGGAGGGCGGCGCATAATAATGGTGGAATAGAGTGAATGGATTGCTATCAAACTATGTGTTTGATGAGTTTTATACCATTAAGTACACTCTGTTCCAGCCATGAATATGAGCCAATCCTCCCCAATGAAGGTGTCACCAGCCATCTGTGGTGTGTGTGTGTGTGTGTGTTATGTTGGGTGGGGCGGGGTTGTTTGTGTGGGTCTGTGTGTGTGTGTACTGTATGACTCACAGAGTGCCTGCTGTGTAGTTTCTCCAGCAGTGTGAAGTCTGTCCCTTTGGGGAAGCGACTCTCCTCGTTGACCAACGCTAGCATCCCAAGTTTCTGGCAGAGAGACACACAACCAAAACATCAGATTAAATCTACTTCCCATTAACATTACATCAGCCCCAGTGTTGGGCTGAATCCTAAATAGCACCCTATTCCCTATATAGTGCACTCTTTTTGGCCAGAACCCCATGGGCCCAAGTAATGGACTCAATAGGGAATACATATCTCCCTATATACAGTGCCTTGCGAAAGTATTCGGCCCCCTTGAACTTTGCGACCTTTTGCCACATTTCAGGCTTCAAACAAAAAGATATAAAACTGTATTTTTTTGTGAAGAATCAACAACAAGTGGGACACAATCATGAAGTGGAACGACATTTATTGGATATTTCAAACTTTTTTAACAAATCAAAAACTGAAAAATTGGGCGTGCAAAATTATTCAGCCCCTTTACTTTCAGTGCAGCAAACTCTCTCCAGAAGTTCAGTGAGGATCTCTGAATGATCCAATGTTGACCTAAATGACTAATGATGATAAATACAATCCACCTGTGTGTAATCAAGTCTCCGTATAAATGCACCTGCACTGTGATAGTCTCAGAGGTCCGTTAAAAGCGCAGAGAGCATCATGAAGAACAAGGAACACACCAGGCAGGTCCGATATACTGTTGTGAAGAAGTTTAAAGCCGGATTTGGATACAAAAAGATTTCTCAAGCTTTAAACATCCCAAGGAGCACTGTGCAAGCGATAATATTGAAATGGAAGGAGTATCAGACCACTGCAAATCTACCAAGACCTGGCCGTCCCTCTAAACTTTCAGCTCATACAAGGAGAAGACTGATCAGAGATGCAGCCAAGAGGCCCATGATCACTCTGGATGAACTGCAGAGATCTACAGCTGAGGTGGGAGACTCTGTCCATAGGACAACAATCAGTCGTATATTGCACAAATCTGGCCTTATGGAAGAGTGGCAAGAAGAAAGCCATTTCTTAAAGATATCCATAAAAAGTGTCGTTTAAAGTTTGCCACAAGCCACCTGGGAGACACCCCAAACATGTGGAAGAAGGTGCCCTGGTCAGATGAAACCAAAATTGAACTTTTTGGCAACAATGCAAGACGTTATGTTTGGCGTAAAAGCAACACAGCTCATCACCCTGAACACACCATCCCCACTGTCAAACATGGTGGTGGCAGCATCATGGTTTGGGCCTGCTTTTCTTCAGCAGGGACAGGGAAGAGGGTTAAAATTGATGGGAAGATGGATGTAGCCAAATACAGGACCATTCTGGAAGAAAACCTGATGGAGTCTGCAAAAGACCTGAGACTGGGATGGAGATTTGTCTTCCAACAAGACAATGATCCAAAACATAAAGCAAAATCTACAATGGAATGGTTCAAAAATAAACATATCCAGGTGTTAGAATAGCCAAGTCAAAGTCCAGACCTGAATCCAATCGAGAATCTGTGGAAAGAACTGAAAACTGCTGTTCACAAATGCTCTCCATCCAACCTCACTGAGCTCGAGCTGTTTTGCAAGGAGGAATGGGAAAAACTTTCAGTCTCTCGATGTGCAAAACTGATAGAGACATACCCCAAGCGACTTACAGCTGTAATCACAGCAAAAGGTGGCGCTACAAAGTATTAACTTAAGGGGGCTGAATAATTTTGCACGCCCAATTTTTCAGTTTTTGATTTGTTAAAAAAGTTTGAAATATCCAATAAATGTCGTTCCACTTCATGGTTGTGTCCCACTTGTTGTTGATTCTTCACAAAAAAATACAGTTTTATATCTTTGTTTGAAGCCTGAAATGTGGCAAAAGGTCGCAAAGTTCAAGGGGGCCGAATACTTTCGCAAGGCACTGTATCTCCCTGTAGCAGGAGAACTTTCTTACAATACAGGACATTTTAAACTTGTAGTGTATTTCAGATTTAAAAAGGCTTCTGAAGTTTGTAATTACACTTTGAAATTTTATCAGACTTGATTTTCCCACATAATAATTCACACTGGCTCAAATTAAGATCCTATCTGTAGAATGCCATTTGGGAGACAACTTTGGTCTCTTACCTTCTCTATGAGGTCCAGACACTCAGCGTTATCCATCCAGTCTATGGCTTCCCACTGGACTCCCTCTCTATGGACACACAGCGTTATCACAGGTAGAGCCCAACGTTGTTTCTGTCTCAGAATGTGTGTGTATATCTCAGCATGTGTGTTTGTGTATATCTCAGTGTGTGTATATCTCTGTGTGTGTGTGTGTATATCTCAGTGTGTGTGTGTATATCTGTGTGTGTGTGTGTGTGTGTGTGTGTGTTGGCATTACTGTCCTGTGAGGATCACAATGGGTCAGATCAGCTTTGCAATGATTGACAATAACCAGACCTTCACACACCAGAGGAGGAGGGTACTGGGCCGGTTTGACAGTTCACGCCCTGTTGTAAATTACAGGAGAGAGGGGGGATCTTTCTCCCCCTTTAGTATCAACCAAAGGAATGTCATTGTTTCACAGACAGTTTTCCCTCTTAAACTCTAACACGGTCAAAAGTATATATTGGATCAATATTTCTACCATAAGAATGTAGGGAATGGTCAGCGGGGAGCAAAAGGAAACTAATGTCATGTTGTTTTTTATTCTGTGATGTCATTAAAACTGGTATAAAAGAAATACTGTGACTTGAAAAGTATTTACACTACAGGTATGAAGTCTCCATCCTTAACGTTGTGCATATAATA
>NC_048571.1:16838346-16845846 GCF_013265735.2 Oncorhynchus mykiss
CTGAACGATGGACTGTTCCACTGGTGTGGTCTTCTCAGAAGGAGGCATCCCAGCAGAGTTCTGGCTCATCACAGACAGGAACTGGAGCAGCAGCTTGGTGCTCTCTGTCTTACCAGCCCCCGACTCCCCACTGGAACACACACACACGCACACACGCACACACACACGCACACACGCACACACGGTCACACCCTAAAAACCACACTTAACCTTTCTCTGACCTTCTCCACCAAATGAATCTGATAGGTCAACACAATTTGTCTAGACTATAACATATATTAAACAGTGATTGGTTAATAGATATTGAGTTAGCCTTTGGTCTGTAAACCAATCAGATTCATGACTGAATCTTCATTGGATGTGATTGGACAAGGGGTCAGATAGGAAAGGTATAAACAACAACTTCCTACTCGACCAATCAAATCTCACCTGATGAGGACGCATTGGCTGTCGTGTCGTTTCCAGATGCAGCGGTAACACTCATTGGCTACAGCGAAGATATGGGGCGGGAGTTGTCCGATGTGGTGTCGACTGTACAGCTCAACTCTATCTAGGTCATACATGCCTGGGATCTGTTTATAAGGGTTCACCGCTGCCAGGATACTGCCTATGTTGGTCTGAGACACACACACACACACACACACACACACACACACACACACACACACACACACACACACACACTAGTTGTATCCAGCACCAGGGTAAGATGTACTATATATTATATTACTAGAGAAACATAGACAGAGGAGAGAACAGAGCTAGAGAGAGGAGAGAGGAGAGAGGAGAGAGGAGAGAACAGAACTAGAGAGAGGAGAGAGGAGAGAGGAGAGAACAGAGCTAGAGAGAGGAGAGAGGAGAGAGGAGAGAACAGAACTAGAGAGAGGAGAGAGGAGAAAGGAGAGAGGAGAGAGGAGAGAACAGAACTAGAGAGAGGAGAGAGGAGAGAGGAGAGAGGAGAGAGGAGAGAACAGAGCTAGAGAGAGGAGAGAGGAGAGAGGAGAGAACAGAACTAGAGAGAGGAGAGAGGAGAGAGGAGAGAGGAGAGAGGAGAGAGGAGAGAACAGAGCTAGAGAGAGGAGAGAGGAGAGAGGAGAGAGGAGAGAACAGAACAAGAGAGAGGAGAGAGGAGAAAGGAGAGAGGAGAGAGGAGAGAACAGAGCTAGAGAGAGGAGAGAGGAGAGAGGAGAGAACAGAACTAGAGAGAGGAGAGAGGAGAAAGGAGAGAGGAGAGAGGAGAGAGGAGAAAGGAGAAAGGAGAGAGGAGAGAGGAGAGAACAGAACTAGAGAGAGGAGAGAGGAGAAAGGAGAGAGGAGAGAGGAGAGAGGAGAAAGGAGAGAGGAGAGAACAGAACTAGAGAGAGGAGAGAGGAGGAAGGAGAGAGGAGAGAGGAGAGAGGAGAAAGGAGAGAGGAGGCCAGCCATTTTGGAGTATTAGAAAAGAGCAGTTCTTGTTTACTTCCCTTACGTTCTGCTGACACATCAAGTCAGCAAGCCTCACATCGGATCATATTCTGTGCTCCGCATATTCTCTGGACACACACACACTGACACACACACTGACACAGAAACGTGACCAGCACACCGGGTGAACTAATGCGATCAGCTTAAAGGAAATCCCTCCTCATCATCTCGATAAGGTCATCCGCCGTGCCCCCTGTCTCACACAGACACACACAGTGTGTCCCCTCATCTACATTAGGTCACTCTGTGTGTCTCTGTGTCCTTTAATCCATGTATCTTTCTATGTTCTGTGTCTGTCTGCCTGTCAATTCATGATATCAAACCTATCTCTATTTAGGGGAAAACACAGTACTGTTGTCTACTACTGTAGAGAGGTGCATTATGGGTAGTAGGGCTGAGGCTGGGTGGCAGTAAAGCAGATGTGAACTACTTAGCTAGTTACCATGCAAGAGTGTGTAATTTATAGACCACCTCCCCAGACACACACACACACACACACACACACACACACACACACACACACACACACACACACACACACACACACACACACACACACACACACACACGCACGCACACACACACACACACACACACACGCGGACAGAAGAAGAGATGATATAAACTGATTTGTGTTTCCCGTCAAAAGCCTTTAGCCAGGAGATTACCGGAAGAAGAGGGGAGGCATTCATGGTATAGCACATGCATGTGTGTGTGCGTGCACGTGTGTGTGTGTTATTGTGTGACTTACATAGATGCTGTCTTTCTGGTAGCGTTGGTAGAGGTTGTGCATGATGGCAGCTTCGTGTAGTTCTGCCAGAGTGGACATGTCCTCCACCCCATCTATACTGGACTGATGCATAGCGTACACTCTCTCTCTTGTCACTTCAGCCTGCTGGAGATACAACACCTAGAGAGGAAGGGGGGGGGGGGGCAGAGACAGAAAGAGAGGAGTGGATATATATATATATATATATATATATATATATATATGAGAGAGAGAGACAGAGACGGAGACAGAGAGAGAGAGAGAGACAGAGAGAGAAAGATGGGATACATATTACAGATGCAAAGGTAAATATTGCACAGTTGGAGTTAATGGAGTCAATTCAATTCTAATTCATGAATTGAGAAAGAGAGGTATTTTCAGTTCTTGCAATTCCTTGCTAAGGCCCTACCACTGGTGTATTGAGGGTGTGTTGCTAAGGCCCTACCACTGGTGTATTGAGGGTGTGTTGCTAAGGCCCTACCACTGGTGTATTGAGGGTGTGTTGCTAAGGCCCTTCCACTGGTGTATTGAGGGTGTGTTGCTAAGGCCCTACCACTGGTGTATTGAGGGTGTGTTGCTAAGGCCCTTCCACTGGTGTATTGAGGGTGTGTTGCTAAGGCCCTTCCACTGGTGTATTGAGGGTGTGTTGCTAAGGCCCTTCCACTGGTGTATTGAGGGTGTGTTGCTAAGGCCCTACCACTGGTGTATTGAGGGTGTGTTGCTAAGGCCCTACCACTGGTGTATTGAGGGTGTGTTGCTAAGGCCCTTCCACTGGTGTATTGAGGGTGTGTTGCTAAGGCCCTTCCACTGGTGTATTGAGGGTGTGTTGCTAAGGCCCTTCCACTGGTGTATTGAGGGTGTGTTGCTAAGGCCCTTCCACTGGTGTATTGAGGGTGTGTTGCTAAGGCCCTTCCACTGGTGTATTGAGGGTGTGTTGCTAAGGCCCTTCCACTAGTGTATTGTTGTTGCGTTGGCTCATAGTACAATGGGTTGGTAAATACCCATGTAAACCATGTCCTTAACACAGATTCTCTTTTCAGGGCCATTACGATGCAACAAATACCTCCGTCCCCCTGCGGCTCCTTCTATAGACATTCTACACCCTCTCATTCACTTCTCCTTCTTTGACCTGCTCTGTACCCTGCCATGACATCTGCCACCCTGTGCATGTCACCAATAAACTCATCTCATCTACACTATATATACAAAAGTATGTGGACACCCCTTCAAATTAGTGGATTCGGCCATTTCAGCCACGCCCGTTGCTGAACTGTATAAAATTGAGCACACGGCCATGCAATCTCCATAGACAAACATTGACAGTAGAATGGTCTTTACTGAAGAGCTCAGTGACTTTCAACGTGGCACCGTCATAGAATGCCACCTTTCCAACAAGTCAGTTCGTCAAATTTAAGCTACAGCATACAATGACATTCTAGATGATTCTGTGCTTCAGCTTGGGGAAGGCCCTTTCCTGTTTCAGCATGACAATGCACAAAGCGAGGTTCATACAGAAATGGTATGTCGAGATCGATGTGGAAGAACTTGACTGGCCTGTACAGAGCGCTGACCTCAACCCCATCGAACACCTTTGGGCTGAATTGGAACGGCGACTGCGAGCCAGGCCTAATCGCCCAACATCAGTGGGACCAACTCCCTATTAATGCCCGTGATTTCAGAATGAGATGAGCAGGTGTCCACATACTTTTGGTCATGTAGTGTAATCGCTCTCTCTCTCTCTCTCTCTCTCTCTCTCTCTCTCTCTCTCTCTCTCTCTCTCTCTCTCTCTCTCTCTCTCTCTCTCTCTCTCTCTCTCTATATATATATATATATATATATCTCTTTCCTTCTGCCTGTGGAAGAGCCGAGCCCCCACATCTATGTCATCAGTTTCCATGGCAACTGGAGAGAAGAGAGGAAGGGAGCCCAGTGGAACGAGGGAGAGGAATAGAAGGAGAGACCAAAGGAGGGAGAGAGAGAGATCCTTTTCTCCATGATGCCTGGTCTGGTAGGCCATGTACACCTACCAGTCCTTTCATCTAACAGTGGTCATGAAGGAGAGGAGAGGAGGAGAGGAGGTGAGGAGGAGAGGAGGTGAGATCCTTTTCTCCATGATGCCTGGTCTGGTAGGCCATGTACACCTACCAGTCCTTTCATCTAACAGTGGTCATGAAGGAGAGGAGAGGAGGAGAGGAGGAGAGGAGGAGAGGAGGTGAGGAGGTGAGGAGTCCAAGCTTAGACTCACCCTGACATCAGTATAGCCACTGCCCAGTACAATGCACTTACAGTACATGATTGAAATGTTATTTCCATAAAAAGCTAATTCATTCCACTGGTGGCTGACGTCTCATCTGACAATAGAAGTCAAGAGAGAGAGAGAGAGACCAGATATGTACTCCTAATTCTCCAGGCTGATTTCTAAGAGCATATGAGTGTTGGTTAATCTACATTTCCTGTTGCTGAGGGATTATTGTCCTGCTATGTGAAACTGGCTCAAATTAAGATCCAACATCTGTAGACACAAAGGTATGCGCGCACACACACACACACACACACACACACACACACACACACACACACACACACACACACACACACACACACACACACACACACACACACACACACACACACACACACTCTCGCTCTGTCCTCCCCTCATCTCTCTCCATCTCTCTCTGTCCTCCCCTCATCTCTCTCCATAGCCTTCTGTCCTCCCCTCATCTCTCCCCACATCTCTCTGTCCTCCCCTCAACTCTCTCCATATCTCTCTGTCATCCCATAATCTCTCTCCATATCTCTCTGTCATCCCCTCATCTCTCTCCATATCTCTCTGTCCTCCCTCATCTCTCTCCATATCTCCCTGTCCTCCCCACATATCGCACTGTCCTCCCCTCATCTCTCTCCATATCTCTCTGTCCTCCCCTCATCTCTCTCCATATTTCTCTGTCCTCCCCACAACTCTCTCCATATCTATCTGTCATCCCCTCATCTCTCTCCATATCTCTCTGTCCTCACCTCATCTCTCTCCATATCTCTCTGTCCTCCCCACAACTCTCTCCATATATCTCTGTCCTCACCTCATCTCTCTCCATATCTCTCTGTCCTCACCTCATCTCTCTCCATATGTCTCTGTCCTCCCCTCATCTCTCTCCATATCTCTCTGTCCTCCCCTCATCTCTCTCCATATCTCTCTGTCCTCCCCTCATCTCTCTCCATATCTCTCTGTCCTCCCCTCATCTCTCTCCATATCTCTCTGTCCTCCCCTCAACTCTCTCCATATCTCTCTGTCATCCCATAATCTCTCTCCATATCTCTCTGTCATCCCATAATCTCTCTCCATATCTCTCTGTCCTCCCCTCATCTCTCTCCATATCTCTCTGTCCTCCCCTCATCTCTCTCCATATCTCTCTGTTCTCCTCTCATCTCTCTCCATATCTCCCTGTCCTCCCCACATATCGCACTGTCCTCCCCTCATCTCTCTCCATATCTCTCTGTCCTCCCCTCATCTCTCTCCATTTCTCTCTGTCCTCCCCACAACTCTCTCCATATCTATCTGTCATCCCCTCATCTCTCTCCATATCTCTCTGTCCTCACCTCATCTATCTCCATATCTCTCTGTCCTCCCCTCATCTCTCTCCATATCTCTCTGTCCTCCCCTCATCTCTCTCCATATCTCTCTGTCCTCCCCTCATCTCTCTCCATATCTCTCTGTCCTCACCTCATCTCTCTCCATATCTCTCTGTCCTCCCCTCATCTCTCTCCATATCTCTCTGTCCTCCCCTCATCTCTCTCCATATCTCTCTGTCCTCCCCTCATCTCTCTCCATATCTCTCTGTCCTCCCCTCATCTCTCTCCATATCTCTCTGTCCTCCCCTCATCTCTCTCCATATCTCTCTGTCCTCCGCTCATCTCTCTCCATATCTCTCTGTCCTCCCCTAATCTCTCTCCATATCTCTCTGTCCTCCCCTCATCTCTCTCCATATCTCTCTGTCCTCCCCTCATCTCTCTCCATATCTCTCTGTCCTCCCCTCATCTCTCTCCATATCTCTCTGTCCTCCCCTCATATCTCTCTGTCCTCCCCTCATATCTCTCTGTCCTCCCCTCATCTCTCTCCATATATCTCTGTCCTCCTCTCATATCTTTCCATATCTCTCTGTCCTCCCCACATCTCTCTCCATATCTCTCTGTCCTCCCCTCATCTCTCTCCATATCTCTCTGTCCTCCCCTCATATTTCTCTGTCCTCCCCTCATATCTCTCTGTCCTCCCCTCATCTCTCTCCATATCTCTCTGTCCTCACCTCATCTCTCTCCATATCTCTCTGTCCTCCCATCATCTCTCTCCATATATCTCTGTCCTCACCTCATCTCTCTCCATATCTCTCTGTCCTCCCCTCATCTCTCTCCATATCTCTCTGTCCTCCCCTCATCTCTCTCCATATCTCTCTGTCCTCCCCTTATCTCTCTCCATATCTCTCTGTCCTCCCCTCATCTCTCTCCATATCTCTCTGTCCTCCCCTCATCTCTCTCCATATCTCTCTGTCCTCCCCTCATCTCTCTCCATATCTCTCTGTCCTCCCCTCATCTCTCTCCATATCTCTCTGTCCTCCCCTCATCTCTCTCCATATCTCTCTGTCATCCCCTCATATTTCTCTGTCCTCCCCTCATATCTCTCTGTCCTCCCCTCATCTCTCTCCATATCTCTCTGTCCTCACCTCATCTCTCTCCATATCTCTCTGTCCTCCCCTCATCTCTCTCCATATCTCTCTGTCCTCCCCTCATCTCTCTCCATATCTCTCTGTCCTCCCCTTATCTCTCTCCATATCTCTTTGTCCTCCCCTCATCTCTCCCCATATCTCTCTGTCCTCACCTCATCTCTCCCCATATCTCTCTGTCCTCCCCTCATCTCTCTCCATATCTCTCTGTCCTCCCCTCATATCTCTCCATATCTCTCTGTCCTCACCTCATCTCTCTCCATATCTCTCTGTCCTCCCCTCATCTCTCTCCACATCTCTCTGTCCTCACCTCATCTCTCTCCATATCTCTCTGTCCTCCCCTTATCTCTCTCCATATCTCTCTGTCCTCCCCTCATCTCTCTCCATATCTCTCTGTCCTCCCCTCATCTCTCTCCATATCTCTCTGTCCTCCCCTCATCTCTCTCCATATCTCTCTGTCCTCCCCTCATCTCTCTCCATATCTCTCTGTCCTCCCCTCATCTCTCTCCATATCTCTCTGTCATCCCCTCATATTTCTCTGTCCTCCCCTCA
>NC_048571.1:16850846-16871621 GCF_013265735.2 Oncorhynchus mykiss
ACCCCCCCCCCCCCCCCACACACACACACACACAGCAGAACCTCCCACATTTTGTACACCAGGATAGTTTAAAAATGGATGATGAGAGCGACAAAAAGAGGAGAGAGAACGAGCCAAGAATGAAAGGCAGAGCAAGTGAGGAAGAGAAAATGAGAGAGAGAGAGAGAGAAGTGGAGCATGGTTAACTTAGTCTAATTTGTGTCTCTGGTTGAAAATGGTGGAGGGAGAAACATATATAGAGAGGTAGAGAAAGAGAGAGAGGGAGATAGAGAGGTAGAGAAAGAGAGAGAGAGCGATATATAGAGAGGTAGAGAAAGAGAGAGAGAGATAAAGAGGTAGAGAAAGAGAGAGAGATATAGAAAGGTAGAGAAAGAGAGAGAGAGCGATATAGAGAGGTAGAGAAAGAGAGAGATAGAGATAGAGAGGTAGAGAAAGAGAGAGATATATAGAGAGGTAGAGAAAAAGAGAGATATATAGAGAGGTAGAGAAAAAGAGAGAGAGGGATAGAGGTAGAGAAAGAGAGAGAGATATAGAGGTAGAGAAAGAGAGAGAGAGAGATAGAGAGGTAGAGGAAGAGAGAGAGAGATAGAGGTAGAGGAAGAGAGAGAGCGATATAAAGAGGTAGAGAAAGAGAGAGAGATAGAGAGGTAGAGAAAGAGAGAGAGAGAGAGGTAGAGAAAGAGAGAGAGATATATAGAGAGGTAGAGAAAAAGAGAGAGAGATAGAGGTAGAGAAAGAGTGAGAGCTATAGAGAGATAGAGAAAGAGAGAGAGAGATAGAGAGGTAGAGAAAGAGAGAGAGATAGAGAGGTAGAGAAAGAGAGAGGGGGAGATGTAGAGAAAGAGAGAGAGATATATAGAGAGGTAGAGAAAGAGAGAGAGAGATATAGAGAGGTAGAGAAAGAGAGAGAAAGAGAGAGGTAGAGAAAGAGAGAGGGAGATAGGTAGAGAAAGAGAGAGAGAAACATAGAGAGGTAGAGAAAGAGAGAGAGAGATATAGAGAGGTAGAGAACGAGAGAGAGAGAGAGATGTAGAGAAAGCGAGAGAGAGAGAGATGTAGAGAAAGAGAGAGAGAGAGACATAGAGAGGTAGAGAAAGAGAGAGAGATATAGAGAGGTAGAGAAAGAGAGAGAGAGGTAGAGAAAGAGAGAAAGAGAGAGAGAGAGGTGTACACTGCATCTCTCTCTCGCTGCACGGTGAACTGCAGAGTGATGTGGATTAAGTGAGCCTGACATGAGCATATGTGAGAGAGAGAAAGAGATGGGGAGAAACAACAGGTGCAGGTGTGTATGTGTACATGTGGTTGTCCATCCAGGTGTGTGTGTGTATGTGCGTGCGTGCGCGCGCGTGTGTGTGTGTGTGCGTGTATGTGTGTGTGTATGTGTGTATGTGTGCGTGTGTGTATGTGTGTGTGTATGTGTGCGTGCGTGTGCGTGCGTGCGTGCGCGCGCGTGTATGTGTGCGTATGTGTGTCCGTGTGTGTGTGCGTGTGTGTGGACTGGTCCCTGGAGCGTATCCTGTACTCATGTGAGTTCTCACTGCAGCTTTCACTCTTGCCGCTGAAATCCAGGTCACATTACTGTCTCTCTGTAACCCAGCTCTAACACAGCCTGTGTGTGTGCACGTGTGTATGGGTGTGTGTGTCGAGGATATGTCTAACTCTTTGTAGCGACTGAGCAGTACCCCTCACACACGCACATGCACACGTACACACACACACACATACACACACACCAAAACACATACACACGCATTTAGAGTGCATTGATCTTCCTACATTATGACCAACAAATCAATGTGACCCACAGGTACTAGTAGAACTGCAGAGTGATGTGGATTCAGTGAGCCTGACATGAGCGTATGTGAGAGAGAGAAAGAGATGGGGAGAAACAACAGGTGCAGGTGTGTATGTGTACATGTAGTTGTCCATCCAGGTGTGTGTGTGTCTGTGTGTGTGTGTGAGTGTGTGTGTGCGTGTGTGTGTATCCAGTGAGATGTTCTCACAAACACAGAGATGGAATTCAATCCAGTGTGGGATACATGCATCCATGTGATGACACCGCCAGCCAATCACAGACGAACGCATACAGAGAATCCCTCCACTGTGACTCCCCGTTTCCATGGTAACCCAGCATGACGTTCCCCATCCCATAGTTAGCTGGTTTCAACACAGATCTAGGATCAGATACTCTGGCACAAATAAACACACTTCGATTGATGGCAAATTTCACCAAGTGTCGTCTCTTTAATGATGTCACATACAGGAGTTAACTATAACGTCCTCTACCCTCCCTTAACGTTAATGAAGCCAAGTCCTGGACTAAAAACAAACTCAATGGAGGATCTCCATTTAAAATGTCCAGGAACCCCCCCCCCCCCCAAACGTCAATAGTAGTAACCAGCTGATCAAGACCCTGGGTCAGAGTCTGTATCTTCCAAATTATATACATACACACAGAGAGAGAGTGAAAGAGAAAGAGAAAGAGGAAGAGGAAGAGGAAGAGGAAGAGAAAGAAAGATAATGAATGGTGGATAAAGACAGTACAGTTGAAGTCAGAAATGTACATACACTTAGGTTGGAGTCATTAAAACTTGTTTTCAACCACTTCACAAATTACTTGTTAACAAACTATAGTTTTGGAAAGTCGGTTAGGACATCTACTTTGTGCATGACAAGTACTTTTCCCAACAATTGTTTACAGACAGATTATTTCACTTATAATTCACTGTTTCACAATTCCAGTGGGTCAGCAGTTTACATACACTAAGTTGACTGTACCTTTAAAACCTGTTGCGACTCTAGGGGCAATATTTTCATTTTTGAAAAAAAGACGTTCCCTTTTTAAACGGGATATTTTGTCAGGACAAGATGCTAGAATATGCATATAATTGACAGCTTTGGATAGAAAACACTCTAACGTTTCCAAAACTGTAAAGATATTGTCTGTGAGTATAACAGAACTGATGTTGCAGGCGAAAGCCTGAGAAAAATCAAATTCGGAAGTGCCCCATATTTTGAAAGCGCTGCATGCCAATGAGTCCCCATTGAGCTGTGAATGTGCTATGAACCAGCTTACGCTTTCTACATATTCCCCAAGGTGTCTACAGCATTGTGACGTAGTTTTATGCATTTATGTTGAAGAATACCCGTAGGGGGCTACATTGCGCAAGTGGTCACATGATGCTCCCGGAGAAAATCTTGCGTAAAGTACAGAGGTAGCCATTATTCCAATCGATTCTACTGAGAAACCAATTGTCCCGGTGGATATATTATCGAATAGATATTTGAAAAACACCTTGAGGATTGATTCTAAACAACGTTTGCCATGTTTCTGTCGATATTATGGAGCTAACTTGGAATATTTTTCGGAGTTATCGTGACCGCAATTTCCGGTCGATTTCTCAGCCAAACGTGAAGAACAAACGGAGCTATTTCGCCAACAAAAATAATATTTTGGGAAAAAATGAACTTTGGCTATCTACCTGGGAGTCTCGTGAGTGAAAACTTCCGAAGTTCATCAAAGGTAAACGATTTAATTTGATTGTTTTTCTGATTTGACAAGGTTGCCTGCTGCTAGCAAGGCATAATGCTATGCTAGGCTATCGATAAACTTACACAAATGCTTGTCTAGCTTTGGCTGTAAAGCATATTTTGAAAATCTGAGATGGCAGGGTGATTAACAAAAGGCTAAGCTGTGTTCCAATATATTTAACTTGTGATTTTCATGAATATTAATATTTTCTAGGTAGATTTATGTCTGTTGCGTTATGCTAATTAGTGTCAGATGATGACAACGGTCCCGTTCACGGGATGGGGTGTCACTAGAGGTTAAACAGCTTGGAAAATTCCAGAAAATGATGTCATGGCTTTAAGTCAATTGGAGGTGTACCTGTGGATGTATTTCAAGACCTACCTTCACACTCAGTGCCTCTTTGCTTGACATCACGGGAAAATCAAAAGAAATCAGCCAAGACCTCAGAAAAAAAAGTATAGTATAAACGCAAGTATAAACACCATGGGACCACGCAGCCGTCATACCGCTCAGGAAGGAGACGCGTTCTGTGTCCTAGAGATGAATGTACTTTGGTTTTGTAAAGTGCAAATCAATCCCAGAACAACAGCAAAGGACATTGTGAAGATGCTGTAGGAAACAGGTACAAAAGTATCTATATCCACAATAAAATGAGTCCTATATCGACATAACCTGAAAGGCTGCTCAGCAAGGAAGAAGCCACTGCTCCAAAACCGCCATAAAAAAGGCAGACTATGGTTTGCAACTGCACATGGGGACAAAGATCATACTTTTTGGAGAAATGTCCTCTGGTCTGATGAAACAAAAATAGAACTGTTTGTTCATAATGACTGTCATGATGTTTGGAGGAAAAAGGGGGATGCTTGCAAGCCGAAGAACACCATCCCAACCATGAAGCACGTGGGGGGCAGCATCATGTTGTGGGGGTGTTTGTTGCAGGAGGGACTGGTGCACTTCACAAAATAGATGGCATCATTAGGAAGAAAATGATGTGGCTATATTGAAGCAACATCTCAAGTCAGGAAGTTAAAGCTTGGTCGCAAATGGGTCTTCCAAATGGACAATGACCCCAAGCATACTTCCAAAGTTGTGGCAAAATGGCTTAAGGACAACAACTTCAATGTATTGGAGTGGCCATCACAAAGCACTGACCTCAATCCTATAGACAATTTGTGAGCAGAATTGAAAAAGTGTGTGCGAGCAAGGAGGCCTACAAACCTGACTCAGTTACACCAGCTCTGTCAAGAGGAATGGGCCAAAATTCACCCAACTTATTGTGGGAAGCTTGTGGAAGGCTACCTGAAACGTTTGACCCAAGTTAAACAATGTAAAGGCAATGCTACCAAATACTAATTGAGTGTATGTAAATTTCTGACCCATTGGGAATGTGATGAAAGAAATAAAAGCTGAAATAAATCCTTCTCTCTACTATTATTCTGACATTTCACATTCTTAAAATAACGTGGTGATCCTAACTGACCTAAGACAGGGATTTTTTTTACCAAGATTAAATGTCAGGAATTGTGAAAAACTGAGTATTTGTATATGTATTTGGCTAAGGTGTATGTAAACTTCCGACTACAACTGCATGTATCCTGGAAGGAAAACCAGAGTACTATTATTAGCACCATGTAAACGCTGCCAACTGGAGCCAAACACACTCTACAACAACCATCATAACCCATTACATCCACAGAGCTGTGTGTGTGTGTAGGTGGGGGGAAATTATACACACATTCTTAATTAGATTAAAACAAACATTTCATTCAATTTTTTTGGCCAGTGATGGTGAGCTGGGCAGGACAACAGCTTTATATGTGTATCTGTGTGTGAGTGAGTGAGTGAGTGAGTGAGTGAGTGCGTGAGTGCGTGAGTGAGTGCGTGCGGAATGCTAGCGTTTCTAGCCGTTCTGTGTTTCTTGTAGGGAATATATGTCAGAGATGAATATTTGAATATGGATGAGAGGAGAAAGTGGGCCAGGATAACTAGACCACAGGAAGACCAGCAACACTGACATGGCCCCAATGACTAACACTGACATGGCCCCAATGACTAACACTGACATGGCCCCAATGACTAACACTGACATGGCCCCAATGACTAACACTGACATGGCCCCAATGACTAACACTGTAAACCGTCCGTTAAAACCATGTCTGATAGTGTGTGTGTGAGCAATACTAGCAAGGATGGCATCCATTGCTGCAGATCTTTGTGTATGTTTGTGTGTGTGTGTTTGTGTGTGTGTGTGTGTGTGTTTGTGTATGTGTGTGTGTGTGTGTGTTTGTGTGTGTGTGTGTGTGTTTGTCGTACCTCTCCATAGTCGGTAGTGAGGACCAGGGTTCCGTCTCCACAGGAGCTAACAGTAGAGGGGACCAGCTGCTCCTTCTCCTTGACCCATACACGGGCCCCCTGCAACACACACACACACACACACACACACACACACACACACACACACACACACACACACACACACACACACACACACACACACACACACACACACACACACACACAGAGTATGTGGTTACTATAAGGTCACTACTAGGCTAAAGGAATTGTATACACAATGCCTTGTTACCTCTGCAACATCTATCAGAGGTCAGAATATAGAGATCGTAGAGGAATACAAATACCTGGGTGTCCTCTTGGACAATAAGCTTCAGTGGAGTAAATGTACAGATCTACAAAAAGAGCCAACAGAGACTGTACTTTCTCATAAAGCTGGGATCTTTTAATATAGACTGTACTATATTGACTCTGTTTTTACAAATCTTTCACTGAAAGTGTTTGAACTTTTTGTATTGTTTGTTGGTTTGGCAATGCCACTGTCAGACAGAGAAACATGCTGAGATGGACTATCACCACAGCAAGCAAGGTACTTGGAGTCAAACAGACAGGCCTGGATGAGATCTTTAAGGTCAGGGCCCTCCCCAAGGTACTTGGAGTCAAACAGACAGGCCTCGATGAGATCTTTAAGGTCAGGACCCTCTCCAAGGTACTTGGAGTCAAACAGACAGGCCTCGATGAGATCTTTAAGGTCAGGACCCTCCCAAGGTACTTGGAGTCAAACAGACAGGCCTGGATGAGATCTTTAAGGTCAGGGCCCTCCCCAAGGTACTTGGAGTCAAACAGACAGGCCTGGATGAGATCTTTAAGGTCAGGGCCCTCCCCAAGGTACTTGGAGTCAAACAGACAGGCCTGGCATCCCTCAGCAGGAAAAACACAACTAGACAATAATTTGTAAGGCCAGCAGGCTAGTCTTTTTATTGGTATGTAACTGTTATAAAAGTTGTATTGTCCATTAGTTTTGTATTTAAACGCCACTTTATATGTGTACATGACACTGCAACAACTTTTCCCCGTGGGGACAATAAAGTCAGCAAGGAGTATTACACTGATAATACAATATCTCAAAAGTATTGTGCATTTCAGCAGTCAGGTTTTCAAGAAAAAGCCCTTCCAGTAAACATGTACCTTGATGCATTACGATGCATCAAACAAAACATCACTTTGGCCAAACACACATACAGTTAAAGTTTACATACACCTCAGCCAAATACATTTAAACTCAGTCTTTCACAATTCCTGACAGTTAATCCTTGTAAAAATTCCCTGTCTTAGGTCAGTTAGGATCACCACTTTATTTTAAGAATGTGAAATGTCAGAATAATAGTAGAGAGAATGATTTATTTCAGCTATTTCAGTTTACATACACTCAATTAGTATTTTGTAGCATTGCCTTTAAATGGTTTAACTTGGGTCAAATGTTTCGGGTAGCCTTCCACAAGATTCGCCCACAATAAGTTGGGTGAAATTTGGCCCATTCCTCCTGACAGAGCTGGTGTAACTGAGTCAGTCTTGCTCGCACATGCTTTTTCAATTCTGCTCACAAATGTTATATAGGATTGAGGTCAGGGCTTTGTGATGGCCACTCCAATACCTTGACTTTGTTTTCCTTAAGCCATTTTGCCACAACTTTGGAAGTATGCTTGGGGTAATTTTCCATTTGGAAGATGCATTTGCAACCAAGCTTTAACTTCCTGACTGATGTCTTGAGATGTTGCTTCAATATATCCACATAATTTTCCTCCCTCATGATGCCATCTATTTTGTGACGTGCACCAGTCCCTCCTACAGCAAAGCACCACTACAACATGATGCTGCCACCCCCGTGCTTCAAGGTTGGGACGGTGTTCTTCGGCTTACAAGCCTCCCCCTTTTTCCTCCAAACATAACGATGGTCATTATGGCCAAACAGTTCTATTTTTGTTTCATCAAACCAGAGGACATTTCTCCTTCCTGAGCGGTATGACGGCTGCGTGGTCCCATGATGTTTATACTTGCGTACTATTGTTTGTACAGATGAACCTTCAGGCATTTGGAAATTGCTCCCAAGGATGAACCAGACTTGTGGAGGTCTACAATTTATTTTCTGAGGTCTTGGCTGATTTCTTTTGATTTTCCCATGATGTCAAGCAAAGAGGCACTGAGTTTGAAGGTAGGCCTTGAAATACATCCACAGGTACACCTCCAATTGACTAAAATTATGTCAATTAGTCTATCAGAAGCTTCTAAAGCCATGACATCATCATCCAAGCTGTTTAAAGGCGGAGTCAACATAGTACTGCTGTAAACATGTAAACTGCTGACCCACTGGAAGTGTGATACTGTGAATTACAAGTAAAATAATCTGTCTGTAAACAATTGTTGGAAAAATGACTTGTGTCATGCACAAAGTAGATGTCCTAACCGACTTACCAAAACTATAGTTTGTTAACAAGTAATTTGTGAAGTGGTTGAAAAATGAGTTTTAATGACTCCAACCTAAGTGTATGCAAACCTCCGACTTCAACTGTAGCTACAGAGGGTTGTAGAGAACACAGCAAAGAGGGGTGAAGAGAGGAGGAGAGACAAATTGTTTTAGCAACAGATGGCCCAGTCCCCGTGACAACCCCCTACTCCTGCATGACAACACACACACACACACGCCGTAAGCCCAACTTACACATACATAGGTAGAATTGTGGCTATAGCCTTATTGTATGCCATGGCTACAAGTTCCAATCGAGTAAGAAACACTAGTTCTTCAATCGAGTCCATATTCTCTAGTCTGTGTGTGTGTGTGTGTGTGTGTGTGTGTGTTCTCAGACAGATGATCCAGATGTGCTTGAGGGGAGCACAGAGAGGCACAGCTGGGTCCTGATGCCGAAGCAGCATTCTAACACAGCAACAACACTGTCGGACAGAGAGAGAGTCTGTGTTTGTCAGACAGAAATACATGAAGGGATAGAAGAGAAGGAGAGATACGTGTCCTCTGTAGTAGAGAGGTAGGGAGAGAGATACGTGTCCTCTGTAGTAGAGAGGTAGGGAGAGAGATATGTGTCCTCTGTAGTAGAGAGGTAGGGAGAGAGAGAAGGAGAGAGATACGTGTCCTCTGTAGTAGAGAGGTAGGGAGAGAGAGAAGGAGAGAGATATGTGTCCTCTGTAGTAGAGAGGTAGGGAGAGAGAGAAGGAGAGAGATACGTGTCCTCTGTAGTAGAGAGGTAGGGAGAGAGAGAAGGAGAGAGATACGTGTCCTCTGTAGTAGAGAGGTAGGGAGAGAGAGAAGGAGAGAGATACGTGTCCTCTGTAGTAGAGAGGTAGGGAGAGAGATACGTGTCCTCTGTAGTAGAGAGGTAGGGAGAGAGAGAAGGAGAGAGATACGTGTTCTCTGTAGTAGAGAGGTAGGGAGAGAGAGAAGGAGAGAGATACGTGTCCTCTGTAGTAGAGAGGTAGGGAGAGAGAGAAGGAGAGAGATACGTGTCCTCTGTAGTAGAGAGGTAGGGAGAGAGAGAGAAGGAGAGAGATACGTGTCCTCTGTAGTAGAGAGGTAGGGAGAGAGAGAAGGAGAGAGATACGTGTCCTCTGTAGTAGAGAGGTAGGGAGAGAGAGAAGGAGAGATACGTGTCCTCTGTAGTAGAGAGGTAGGGAGAGAGAGAAGGAGAGAGATACGTGTCCTCTGTAGTAGAGAGGTAGGGAGAGAGAGAAGGAGAGAGATACGTGTCCTCTGTAGTAGAGAGGTAGGGAGAGAGATACGTGTCCTCTGTAGTAGAGAGGTAGGGAGAGAGAGAAGGAGAGAGATACGTGTCCTCTGTAGTAGAGAGGTAGGGAGAGAGATATGTGTCCTCTGTAGTAGAGAGGTAGGGAGAGAGAGAAGGAGAGAAGGGGGTAAAGAAAGAGAGACAGGGTGATAGAGGTGGAGAAAGAGAGACAGGGTGATAGAGGTGGAGAAAGAGAGACAGGGTGATAGAGGTGGAGACAGAGAGACAGGGTGATAGAGGTGGAGAAAGAGACAGGGTGATAGAGGTGGAGAAAGAGAGACAGGGTGATAGAGGTGGAGACAGAGAGACAGGGTGATAGAGGTGGAGAAAGAGAGACAGGGTGATAGAGGTGGAGATAGAGAGACAGGGTGATAGAGGTGGAGAAAGAGAGACAGGGTGATAGAGGTGGAGACAGAGAGACAGGGTGATAGAGGTGGAGAAAGAGGAAGTGTCTTATATTTATTCTGTCCCTCCAACACAAAGCTCCCTTTCAGCCAGTCAGTGACCTCTAACCCCTGACCCCTACACTACCCCAACACAGGGGGGGACTACTGTATTACATGTAAAGGAGGTGAGGGTGAGGGAGGGGTGAGGGAGGTATAGAAGGGGTGGGTGGGTAGGGGGTGAGAGAAGGAGGACCCTGAAAAAATCAAGGATACCTGAGGTGCGTTCAGTTCGATTGGACATTTGCGGAACGGTTTGTACTGAGCGCCACGTTTCCCCAAAACGTTCTGGAGGTACTTGAACAGACTTTGAGGTACGTTTTCTCCCGTTTCACGGTTGTGGCGAGGTGTGGCTTGAAGAAATTTGTGAAGTATTTTAAGGGCAGTGGCCATGGTGACAGCGTTTCCCAAACCACAACCTCTCCCCGTTTTTCAACTCGTCGTTCAGTAAAGCAACGTTTCGGTTCAATTGAACGTTCCAGAACGTAAAAGCATACTGAACGCAGCCCAGATGTGCACATCTGAAGGAAGAGTGAGAGAAAGAGGAGGAGAAGACAGGAGGAAGAGGAGGAGAAGAGAGGAGGAGGAGGAGAAGAGGCTTATTGTTTTAGCAACAGATGGCCCACACCCCCCGACAACCCCCTACTCCCACAACACACACGCCTACACACACTCCTGACAAAGGCTGTGGAGTTAACCAGGCAGAAAACACACACACACCCCAGCTGGGTAGCTCGGGGTAGAACCGCAGGGTGAAGAGTGTCGCTCCTGTACTGTGAGTTGAACACCCGGGGCCAGTGACAAATACACACACACTTTGTGAGGTCTCTATGTGATAGGTATATATTTTTATCACTAGCTACAGTTACTGTTGATTCCATGTACAGTGGGGGTCTGAAATGATTGACAGCCTGCATTCTTTTTTTCAACACCAAACCCATCACTGGTGGGCGCGGCCAAAGAGCTCTATTTCATGTCATCTTACCAAAACACCGGTTCCAATCCAAGTGGCAATTTTACTGAGCAAACTCCAGGTGTTTACATTTGATGACGTGAACATAGAGGTCTTTGGCCGGGCACACCAGCTTGGCCTCTAAATGCGAAGTCATAAGCAGAACAGAACCCCAGACCTACTGTAAAATATGGTGGAGGATCTTTGATGTTATGGGGCTTGTTTTGCTTCCACTGGTCCTGGGGCCCTTGTTAAGGTCAACGGCATCATGAACTTGACCCATTACCAGAACATTTTAGTCAGAAACCTGGTTCCTCTGCCAGGAGGCTGAAACTTGGCCTGCAAGTGGATCTTCCAGCAAGACTGTCATGTACTGTCATGTTGTGTCTTGTCTCTGTCCTTTCCCTTCACCCTGTCTCCCTCTGCTGGTCGTTGTTAGGTTACCTTTTCTCCCCCTCTTTCCCCCAGCTGTGCCTTGTCTCCTCCTAACCACCTCGTCATCCCTTTTCCCACCTGTTCCCTTTTTCCCTCTGATTAGGTCCCTATATCTCTCTCTGTTTCTGCTCCTGTCTTTGTCGGATTCTTGTTTGTTGTGTTTCATGCCTGAACCAGACTGTCGTCATGTTTGCTGTAACCTTGTCTTGTCCTGTCGGAATCTGCCGGTCCGTCTGAGCCTACCTATGTTTGGTAATTAAAGAAGCTCTGTTTAAGTTAATTCGCTTTTGGGTCCTCATTCACGCACCGTAACAGAAGAATCCGACCAAGAATGGACCCAGCGACTTCGGATCCTCTCCACTCAGCCGTCGGGATCCAGGGAGCGATGCTAGGCAGACACGAGCAGGAAGTGTCTGCTGCTCGACATGCCGTTGAGACCCTGGCCACCCAAGTCTCCAACCTCACAGAACAGGTTCACCATCTCCGCCTCGATCCACCGGCCACTTCCAGGGCTTTCGAATCTCCGGAGCCCAGAATCAATAACCCGCCGTGTTACTCTGGGGAGCCCACTGAATGCCGCTCGTTCCTCACCCAGTGTGATATTGTGTTTTCTCTCCAGCCCAACACTTACTCCAGGAGCACTGCTCGTGTCGCCTACGTCATATCTCTCCTTATTGGACGGGCTCGTGAGTGGGGCACGGCAATCTGGGAGGCAAGGGCTGAGTGTACTAACCAGTATCAGGACTTTAAGGAGGAGATGATACGGGTTTTTGATCGATCTGTTTTTGGGGAGGAGGCTTCCAGGGCCCTGTCTTCCCTATGTCAAGGTAATCGATCCATAACAGACTACTCTATTGAGTTTCGCACTCTTGCTGCCTCCAGTGGCTGGAACGAGCCGGCTTTGCTCGCTCGTTTTCTGGAGGGTCTCCGCGCAGAGGTAAAGGATGAGATTCTCTCCCGGGAGGTTCCTTCCAGCGTGGATTCCTTGATTGAACTTGCTATTCGCATTGAGCGACGGGTTGATCTTCGTCACCGAGCTCGTGGAAAGGAGCTCGCGTTCTCCGTTGCCCCCCTCTCCGCATCACTACCATCTTCCTCTGCCGGCTCGGGTGCTGAGCCCATGCAGCTGGGAGGTATCCGCATCTCGACTAAGGAGAGGGAACGGAGAATCACCAACCGCCTCTGTCTCTGTTGCGGTTCCGCTGGTCATTTTGTCACTTCATGTCCAGTAAAAGGCCAGAGCTCGTCAGTAAGCGGAGGGCTACTGGTGAGCGCTACTACTCCTGTCTCTCCTTCAAGATCCTGCACTACCTTGTCGGTCCATCTACGCTGGACCGGTTCGTCAGCTTCCTGCAGTGCCTTAATAGACTCTGGGGCGGAGGGCTGTTTTATGGACGAGACCTGGGCTCGGGAACATGACATTCCTCTCAGACAGTTAAAGGAGCCCACGGCCTTGTTCGCCCTGGATGGTAGTCCTCTCCCCAGGATTCAGCGTGAGACGCTACCTTTAACCCTCACTGTTTCTGGTAATCATAGTGAAACCATTTCTTTTTTAATTTTTCGTTCACCTTTTACACCTGTTGTTTTGGGCCATCCCTGGCTAGTTTGTCATAATCCTTCCATTAATTGGTCTAGTAATTCTATCCTCTCCTGGAACGTCTCTTGTCATGTGAAATGTTTAATGTCTGCTATCCCTCCTGTTTCCTCTGTCTCTTCTTCACAGGAGGAGCCTGGTGATTTGACAGGGGTGCCGGAGGAATATCACGATCTGCGCACGGTGTTCAGTCGGTCCAGGGCCACCTCTCTTCCTCCACACCGGTCGTATGATTGTAGTATTGATCTCCTTCCGGGAACCACCCCCCCCCCGGGGTAGACTATACTCTCTGTCGGCTCCCGAACGTAAGGCTCTCGAAGATTATTTGTCTGTAGCTCTTGACGCCGGTACCATAGTCCCCTCCTCCTCTCCCGCCGGAGCGGGGGTTTTTTTTGTCAAGAAGAAGGACGGGTCTCTGCGCCCCTGCATAGATTATCGAGGGCTGAATGACATAACAGTGAAGAATCGTTATTCGCTTCCTCTTATGTCTTCAGCCTTCGAGATCCTGCAGGGAGCCAGGTTTTTCACTAAGTTGGACCTTCGTAACGCTTACCATCTCGTGCGCATCAGGGAGGGGGACGAGTGGAAGACGGCGTTTAACACTCCGTTAGGGCACTTTGAATACCGGGTTCTTCCTTTCGGCCTCGCTAACGCTCCAGCTGTCTTTCAGGCATTAGTCAATGATGTCCTGAGAGACATGCTGAACATCTTTGTTTTCGTTTACCTTGACGATATCCTGATTTTTTCACCGTCACTCCAGATTCATGTTCAGCACGTTCGACGTGTCCTCCAGCGCCTTTTAGAGAATTGTCTTTTTGTGAAGGCTGAGAAGTGCACTTTTCATGCCTCCTCCGTCACATTTCTCGGTTCTGTTATTTCCGCTGAAGGCATTAAGATGGATCCCGCTAAGGTCCAAGCTGTCATTGATTGGCCCGTCCCTAAGTCACGCGTCGAGCTGCAGCGCTTTCTCGGCTTCGCGAACTTCTATCGTCGTTTCATCCGTAATTTCGGTCAGGTGGCAGCTCCTCTCACAGCCCTTACTTCTGTCAAGACGTGCTTTAAGTGGTCCGTTTCCGCCCAGGGAGCTTTTGATCTCCTCAAGAATCATTTTACATCCGCTCCTATCCTTGTTACACCTGACGTCTCTAGACAGTTCGTTGTCGAGGTTGACGCGTCAGAGGTGGGCGTGGGAGCCATTCTTTCTCAGCGCTCCCTCTCTGACGACAAGGTCCACCCATGCGCGTATTTTTCTCATCGCCTGTCGCCGTCGGAACGTAACTATGATGTGGGTAACCGCGAACTGCTCGCCATCCGGTTAGCCCTAGGCGAATGGCGACAGTGGTTGGAGGGGGCGACCGTTCCTTTTGTCGTTTGGACTGACCATAGGAACCTTGAGTACATCCGTTCTGCCAAACGACTTAATGCGCGTCAGGCGCGTTGGGCGCTGTTTTTCGCTCGTTTCGAGTTCGTGATTTCTTATCGTCCGGGCTCTAAGAACACCAAGCCTGATGCTTTGTCTCGTCTCTTCAGTTCTTCAGTAGCCTCCACTGACCCCGAGGGGATTCTCCCTGAGGGGCGTGTTGTCGGGTTGACTGTCTGGGGAATTGAGAGGCAGGTAAAGCAAGCGCTCACTCACACTCCGTCGCCGCGCGCTTGTCCTAGGAACCTTCTTTTCGTTCCCGTTCCTACTCGTCTGGCCGTTCTTCAGTGGGCTCAATCTGCCAAGTTAGCCGGCCACCCTGGCGTTCGGGGTACGCTTGCTTCCGTTCGCCAGCGTTTTTGGTGGCCCACCCGGGAGCATGACACGCGTCGTTTCGTGGCTGCTTGTTCGGTCTGCGCGCAGACTAAGTCCGGTAACTCTCCTCCTGCCGGCCGTCTCAGGCCGCTTCCTATTCCCTCTCGACCGTGGTCTCACATCGCCTTAGATTTTGTCACCGGACTGCCTTCGTCAGCGGGTAAGACTGTTATTCTTACGGTTGTCGATAGGTTCTCTAAGGCGGCTCATTTCATTCCCCTTGCTAAGCTTCCTTCTGCTAAAGAGACGGCACAAATCATCATCGAGAATGTTTTCAGAATTCATGGCCTTCCGTCAGACGTCGTTTCGGACAGAGGTCCGCAATTCACGTCTCAATTTTGGAGGGAGTTTTGCCGTTTGATTGGGGCTTCCGTCAGTCTCTCTTCCGGCTTTCACCCCCAGTCTAACGGTCAAGCAGAACGGGCCAATCAGACTATTGGTCGCATCTTACGCAGTCTTTCTTTTCGCAACCCTGCGTCTTGGTCAGAACAGCTCCCCTGGGCAGAATACGCCCACAACTCGCTTCCTTCGTCTGCGACCGGGCTATCTCCTTTTCAGAGTAGCCTCGGGTACCAGCCTCCGCTGTTCTCATCTCAGTTCGCCGAGTCCAGCGTCCCCTCCGCTCAGGCTTTTGTCCAACGTTGCGAGCGCACCTGGAAGAGGGTCAGGTCTGCACTTTGCCGTTATAGGACGCAGACTGTGAGGGCTGCTAATAAGCGTAGAACTAAGAGTCCTAGATATTGTCGCGGTCAGAGAGTTTGGCTCTCCACTCAGAACCTTCCCCTTAAGACGGCTTCTCGCAAGTTGACCCCGCGGTTCATTGGTCCGTTCCGTATTTCTCGGGTCATTAATCCTGTCGCAGTTCGACTTCTTCTTCCGCGATACCTTCGTCGCGTCCACCCGGTCTTCCATGTCTCCTGCATCAAGCCCGTCCTTCGCGCCCCCGCTCGTCTCCCCCCCCCCCCCCCCCATCCTTGTCGAGGGCGCACCCATCTACAGGGTCCGTAGAATTTTGGACATGCGTCCTCGGGCCGTGGTCACCAGTACCTCGTAGATTGGGAGGGGTACGGTCCTGAGGAGAGGAGTTGGGTTCCCTCTCGGGACGTGCTGGACCGTGCGCTGATCGAGGATTTCCTCCGTTGCCGCCAGGTTTCCTCCTCGAGTGCGCCAGGAGGCGCTCGGTGAGTGGGGGGGTACTGTCATGTACTGTCATGTTGTGTCTTGTCTCTGTCCTTTCCCTTCACCCTGTCTCCCTCTGCTGGTCGTTGTTAGGTTACCTTTTCTCCCCCTCTTTCCCCCAGCTGTGCCTTGTCTCCTCCTAACCACCTCGTCATCCCTTTTCCCACCTGTTCCCTTTTTCCCTCTGATTAGGTCCCTATATCTCTCTCTGTTTCTGCTCCTGTCTTTGTCGGATTCTTGTTTGTTGTGTTTCATGCCTGAACCAGACTGTCGTCATGTTTGCTGTAACCTTGTCTTGTCCTGTCGGAATCTGCCGGTCCGTCTGAGCCTACCTATGTTTGGTAATTAAAGAAGCTCTGTTTAAGTTAATTCGCTTTTGGGTCCTCATTCACGCACCGTAACAAAGACAATAACCCCAAGCACACATCAAAATCCACAAAGAAATGGTTAACTGGCCACAAAATCAACATTTTGCAATGGCCATCTCAGTCTCGGGACTTGAAACCCATTGAAGAGGACAGTCCATAAGCGCAAACGAAGGACATCAAGGATCTGGAAGGAATCTGTACGGAGGAGTGGTCTCAGATCCCTCCCAATATGTCCTCTAACTCATAACACATTTGAGAAATGGACTCAGTACTGTTATCAGCACAAGGTGAGATATTAAAAGGTATTGAAAACAAAGGTGTCAATCATTTTGACCCCTACCTTTTGGAGAATCGTTTTTATTGCTTGTTAAACAAAATCTATTTTTCTGAGAGTTTTTATAGGTATAAAACAATATAATTTCCCACCTTTTTAGGAGCATACATTATAGCTCAGTGTTTAAATGATCTATTTTATACACTCCTTGAAAAAAGGTGCTATCTAGAACCTGAAAGAGTTATTCAGCTCTCCCCATAAGAGAATCCTTTGAAGAACCCTTTTGGTTCCAGGTAGAACCCTTTTGGATTCCATGTAGAACCCTTTCAAAAGAGAGTTCTACAGTACATGGAACCCAAAAGGGTTATTTTTTCTATCAAGGGTGCTCATAATCCCTATAGGGGATTTATACAGGAGGAGAGATGTTTATACAGGAGGAGAGGCCATGTTTTATTCCTCCCTCCACTCCTACGTCATTCTACATCTCTCTCCTTCATTATCTTTCTTCCTTCTACATTCCCTCTCTTCTTCTCTCTCCTTCCTTCTCTCTCTCTCTCTCTCTCTCTCTCTCTCTCTCCCTGCTGCAGATCGATGTGATGTGTTTAAGGGATGCAACTCTCCATTAAACCTCAATCAATCCCACCCGACCTTTCACCTTTCACCCCTGGCTACCTGTGACTTCCCCCCTGCCCAGTGGTTGACAGGGCGGCACTGAATATTCCTTCAACCATGTATATAAAACCGTACGCCCTGTAATCCCACAGCAATATTTAGATTGTCATTTAGTATGTTGTTAATGCAGTGTCTAATGTCTAACGTTGAGGCATCGTGACATATGAGTAAATAACCACAAACAAGCGTTTATAGACCGTTAGGTCTGCCATCTCCTCATCTCTCAGTAAGGTGACGTTTACATTAGGCTACTCCTCTGGCATCTTGTGGAACACACACACACACGCACTAGTGCACTTGTCACAGATTGGGGATCATTGTGTGTCACTGTGTGTGTGTGTCATTGTGTGTGTGAGTGTGTGTCTGTCTATAAGCCAATAAAGTAGTTGTTTCTGCTCATGTGAAAGAGGGGGAGGCATCACCCTGAAGACAGCCTCTGGTCAGGACCCCTCCCTTTCAGGACCACTCACACTCCACCATACACACACACACACACACACACACACACACACACACACACACACACACACACACACACACACACACACACACACACACACACACACACACACACACACACACACACACACACACTATCAACCTCATCATAAACACACACTCAGTCAGTAATCTACTAACCGCAGTGACTAATATTGTCTTAAAGTTGTACATGTTGACATATCAGAGGCCACATCTGACTCAGAGAAATGGATAAATCTAGGAGAGAATGAAAGCAGCAGGACTGAGTGAAAGAGGGAGGGGAGGTGACTGAGTGAAAGAGGGAGGGAGGGGAGATGACTGAGTGAAAGAGGGAGGGAGGGGAGATGACTGAGTGACAGAGGGAGGGAGGGGAGGTGACAGAGTGAAAGAGGGAGGGAGGGGAGGTGACTGAGTGAAAGAGGGAGGGAGGGGAGGTGACTGAGTGAAAGAGGGAGGGAGGGGAGATGACTGAGTGACAGAGGGAGGGAGGGGAGGTGACTGAGTGAAAGAGGGAGGGAGGGGAGGTGACTGAGTGAAAGAGGGAGGGAGGGGAGATGACTGAGTGAAAGAGGGAGGGAGGGGAGATGACTGAGTGACAGAGGGAGGGAGGGGAGGTGACAGAGTGAGAGAGGGAGGGAGGGGAGGTGACTGAGTGAAAGAGGGAGGGAGGGGAGATGACTGAGTGACAGAGGGAGGGAGGGGAGATGACTGAGTGACAGAGGGAGGGAGGGGAGGTGACTGAGTGAAAGAGGTAGGGAGGGGAGGTGACTGAGTGAAAGAGGGAGGGAGGGGAGATGACTGAGTGAAAGAGGGAGGGAGGGGAGATGACTGAGTGACAGATGGAGGGAGGGGAGGTGACTGAGTGACAGAGGGAGGGAGGGGAGGTGACTGAGTGAAAGAGGGAGGGAGGGGAGGTGACTGAGTGAAAGAGGGAGGGAGGGGAGGTGACTGAGTGAAAGAGGGAGGGAGGGGAGGTGACTGAGTGACAGAGGGAGGGAGGGGAGGTGACTGAGTGACAGAGGGAGGGAGGGGAGGTGACTGAGTAACAGAGGGAGGGAGGGGAGGTGACTGAGTGACAGAGGGAGGGAGGGGAGGTGACTGGGTGACAGAGGGAGGGAGGGGAGGTGACTGAGTGAAAGAGGGAGGGAGGGGAGGTGACTGAGTGACAGAGGGAGGGAGGGGAGGTGACTGAGTAACAGAGGGAGGGAGGGGAGGTGACTGAGTGACAGAGGGAGGGAGGGGAGGTGACTGGGTGACAGAGGGAGGGAGGGAGGGGAGGTGACTGAGTGAAAGAGGGAGGGAGGGGAGGTGACTGAGTGACAGAGGGAGGGAGGGGAGGTGACTGAGTGACAGAGGGAGGGAGGGGAGGTGACTGAGTGACAGAGGGAGGGAGGGGAGGTGACTGAGTGACAGAGGGAAGGAGGGGAGGTGACTGAGTGACAGAAAGAGGGGGATGAGAGAGACAGCAGAGGGAAGGGAGGGAAGAAGAGAGAGAGCAGTGTAATCACACCATCTCAGGAACAGTTGACATCTGACAGGAGAGAAAGAAGGGAGGGAGAAAAAGAGAGGAATGGGAGAGAGCAAGAGAAGGGGATGGATGGAGTGTGGAGGAGGGAGAAGACAGAAGGAGAAGGAATATAAATAAATCAGACATCAGCTAATGGAAGACAGGCCAAAGAAAAGAGAGGAAGAGAGGAAGAGAAGGAGGAGACGGAGGAGGAGGAAGAGGGGGAAATGTCAGACTCCCGAGGGAGACTCAGGGTCTGGGGTGAATGAGAAAGGCTGGACTTCTGTGTGTGTATGTGTGTGTGTGTATGTGTGTGTGTATGTGTGTGCGTGTATGTATGCGTGTGTGTGTGTGTGTGTGTGTGTGTGTGTGTGTATGTGTGTGCGTGTATGTATGTGTGTGTGTGTGTGTGTGTGTGTGTGTGTGTGTGTGTGTGTGTGTGTGTGTGTGTGTGTGTGTGTGTGTGCGCATGTGTGTGTGAGTGATTTAGGACCTCTTCCTAACGCTGCAACAGACAAATGAACTACAACCACATAAATAAGGACTGGACATGTAATAAACTCACAGACCTGCATCTCTTCACTGAAATATCTATCGGTAAGAGGAGAGAAGACAGGGAGTGTGACTCTATAGTTTATGGGGTCGTTGTGACGATAAGGGGGTTAATCAGGTGAGGAGGAGGAGCATATGCTTACCTCAGAGACACAGCTGTAGATTGATTCTTGTCTCCTCTGATAACCTTGAACTCTCTCTCGCTCCCTCTCTCTCTCGCTCTCTCTCTCTCCCTCTCTCTCCCTCCCTCTACCTCCCTCTCTCTCTCCCTCTCACTCTCTCCTTCTCTCTCTCGCTCCCTCTCTCTCGCTCCCTCTCTCGCTCTTTCTCTCCCTCTCTCCCCCTCTCGATCCCTCTACCTCTCTCTCTCTCCCTCTCTCGACTCTCTCTCCCTCTCTCTCCCACTCCTTTTCTCTCGCTCCCTCGCTCTCTCTCGCTCCCTCTCTCTCTCTGTCTCCCTCCCTCTACCTCCCTCTCTCTCTCCCTCTCACTCTCTCTCGCTCCTTCTCTCTCTCGCTCCCTCTCTCTCTCTCGCTCCCTCTCCCCCTCTCGCTCCCTTTCCCTCTCTCGACTCTCTCTCCCTCTCCCTCTCGCTCTCTCTCACTCCCTATCCCTCTCTCTCGCTCCCACTCTCTCTCGCTCCATCTCTCTCGCTCCCTCTCTCTCTCGCGCTCCCTCTCCCTCCCTCGCTCTCGCTCCCTTTCTCTCTCTCGCTCCCTCTCTCTCTCTCGCTCTCTCACTCCCTCTCTCTCTCTCTCCCTCTCTCTCACTCTCTCTCGCTCCCTCTGTCGCCCTCTTCCTCTCTCTCTCTCGCTCCCTCTCTCTCTCGCTCCCTCTCAAATTCAAATTCAAATTCAAATTCAAGCTGCTTTATTGGCATGAAAAACATTGTGTCAATATTGCCAA